>NC_050183.1:24757259-24797259 GCF_008315115.2 Sander lucioperca
TCTTGACGGCAAGTGGTCCGCTACAGAGGTCAGCGCGTCGATCAACGTCCTGTAGGGTCGCAGACATCCACGACTTGCGAACCCGAGGCCCTGTTTTCCAAGAGTTGACACGCCCGGGTCTAAAGCGCTCGAGTGGCCCCAAGACGTCCACGAGAGGGTACATCGCCGAAGGGTGCTGCTAGCGAGGACGTGGCCCTGGTTTACTCACGCTTGGCTGTTTTCAAGGTGAGCTCAGCCTCATTCCAACTGCCACTGAGCAGCGAGTTGCGAGGCCGTAGTCATCTCCAATCATCATCATCATCACCATCACCATCACCATCACCGTCATTTGAGTTTCCTGAACCGTTGTTGCCGGTATGTACTGCACATCGCGCAGAGCATCACAATCAACGCAATGTGATTAATAAAGCGAGTACAGTAGCACTCAGGCATAGCGCAGAGGTGTGAGCCGAGATGTATGCTACATGTTACACTCTCAGTTCGGCAGCCCTCTCGTCCTGCACAAGCACTGCACGCAGTCCAGAGAACGTGTCCCCGAGAGACTCGAGAGAATTGTTCATTGCGGTCACACACGCCTGGGCCTTCTCAGCACGACCTCGGTTGAATTCAGGGCAATAGAAGAAGGCGACGGCTTCCACGATCCTGGAGGTGAGCGGTCCCAGGGCCTCAATGTAGCTTTTCACATTGGGGCCCAGGGATTCATCACTTTGCACGTAGTAGCCCGGTGCGGGCTGCGGGGACGAGGGCGGCTGGGATCCAAAAGAGAACGGCTCCAGGTCACACGGGATCTCAACGCGCCTCAAACCGTGGTTGACAGCAACTATCATCTTAACCAACATGTCGCCGCGCTCGTCAACACCGCTTGAAATGGCGATCGGGTACCCCGTGCCTCCTTGGGGCCAACCGTTATGAGCATAGTCTGCCAACTCCATGCACGAACTAGTGCCCCTGATGCACTCGACCGTCTTGGATATCAAGTGCATGCTGTCCAGGGTCGAGGTCAGCCCCGAGAGTGAACCTTGGACCGATGGGGATGTGGTGGTGATCTTGTGCACGGGCTTACCGTGAAGCCACTTGTCTTCTTCTCCCGTGAGCATGGGCTTCCCGAGCCAGCGACTCGCTTCTGATACGCTTTGGAGAACAGTGGAGTGCCTAGATCCGTTGACCGGTACTGTCACAGAGATCCTAGCGCGATGCTGAGCCCCGCTAATGTAGCGGTGGTAACCGGGGCGCTGGTTCTCCCCGTGGTCTATGTCTTGTTCGTCTTCTCGGTGTACACCAAAGGAGGTAAACCTGAGATTGTTGCTCCTCACAACCGTGTCCGGCGAATGGACACAGATTGTCTCCCTGTCGTGATCGACAAAGGCCACCATGTCCTTGTAGTTCAGGTTGACAACCTGCGCACCATGCGGAATGACCTTGATCGTCTCAATAGTGTTGTGGGCAACGAGCTCGCCGGCGATGGGCGACGGAGCGCCTACGTTCATGTCCGAGGACAAGCCCAATCGCAGGTTCGACATCTCGGAAACCGGCGCAAAGCTTTTGACCGGAGACATGCCCTCGGTCACGCGTAGGAAGAACATACCCCCTTGTAGCTTATAAACTCCGTCCACGTGAGCGTACGAGTGTCCGCCGTCTCCGAATGCCGGGTCTCTCGTATACCGGTAATGTAGGGTCTGGAGCCTTGCGACAGCCGAGTCGATTGTACGTGAGAGCTCCGTGAAGGTTGGCTCGCGTGCAGAGGTGCCAATGGTGTAGTCGAGGTATCCCAGCGAATATCTACGCACTCCCCACTTGGCCATGTCCTCGATGATGCCGGTGAGGTCACGCATTGAGTAGTGGACCCTGGCAGAGGCCCCGGTCCCGTCCTTTCCACTGTGTCTGTTGAGCAGATTCATGTGAGCGCAGCTCTGGAGCACGTAGTCGGCCGAGGGCACCGAGACCACAATCCCCGCGCGGTTGTTCGATCTCGTGCACAGCTCCTCGAACATCACGAGTCCTATTCTCTCCCGGTGGCATTCGTCACGCGGCATCTTGATGGCATATTCCTCCAGCGCGTCTCCCACGGTCCAGCGAGCAGGCCTCACTTGTTCACAACCCGTGTAGAGACTCGTGGTAAACACAGATATGGTGTCCAGGTTAAGGAAAGCCCTGTGTAACGACACAAGCAGGCCTAACTCCCGTAACACAGACTCAGCTTTCTCCTGCTCAGGCGACAAGGTGCCATCCAACGCTCCTCCTACACTGTTTGCGTGATAAAAAATTAGCTGTCTTCCTGCACTGTTCAGTATGACCGATGGGCTATAGCTGTTGGGGCAGACAAGGATGATTTTGTCTTCTTCGTCCCGGCACACACTGCAGCTCTTAGGGAACGGTGGAGCCTCACGACAATCAGGAAAGGGATCGTTGCCATCTTTCCGGTACAGGAGGTTGTCGTCCCAGTCGTATATTTCTGCCAGTCCAGAACAGCGCTCCTTACTACCACTACATTCAAGGCGATCGTACTCTAAATCGTACGCTCTGGCCCGTATGACCTCCGCGATCATGTCTGCCGACAGCCCGGGGATCAACTCTAACTTGGAGCCATATAGATTGTTGATCGTAGCAAAGTCTGACGACTTTACGCCTAGGTTCACGTCGATGACCACCACTGTCGGAGCGCGCCCCTCCGGCGAGTGTATGGTCAATATCCAGTCCAGTACAGCGGCGATCTCTTCCTGGCGTGGCGTGACTCGGCTAGAGTGGTGTAAAAATCTGAACTTCACGCCACTCCTCTCTCCCCAGCCTCGGCGGATGACAGCGTGCAAGGTGTCCACGGCCGCGAGTGCCATGTACAGCTTGGGCGTCTTTGCATTGTCCTTGTTCGAAAAGGATCGTACGGCTAGAGACAAGTACTGTGCACCGAGACCCGGTGCTCGGTCTTGTATCAAGATGTCAAACTCCACCAACACGACGCTACATCGCAGCACGTCCAGAGGCGCAGACGGTGCGTCTCGTCTCAGTCCAGACGAGACGGTGGTGAAAATGTCCATCTTGACTAGACAGAAGCTTTCAGTCGTGGCGGGGACCGAACCGTACAGAACCCTACCCGCGCTCCTCATCGAGGTGTCAGGTTGCTCGCGTGTGATTGCCAGAGTCCAGTCGTTCTTATTACCCTCGACTCCTTTTGACAGGTGAGCGAACGGGGTCGAGAGACACGTGGGTGAGCACAGGCCTTCGGGGTGGATGTAGTCCAGTAGCGCTCGGCTGCAATTGCAGGCCGGGCTCAGCTTGGGTTTCCAGATACAGTTGACACTGAGCTGGGCAGATATTCCCATCGCGGTCCTGTGCTGTTTGTCACTAAGGGCAACGTAGGCTTGCAATGTGTCGAACAGGCCGCAGTGGAAGCTTTCCACGACCAGCGAGATGTCCAGCGTGTCCACCAAGAAGCCACTTGACGGGTCCCGTTTTGTCCAATCGAGGACTCTGGTAATGTTGTATCGTGAGTTGTACTTCTCAACCTTCTTCTCGTTTGCTGCAAACACTAACCTGCTCCCAAAGCTACCCGTGTGCCACGTGAGCTGGTTGAATGTTTACCTGTCAGACATGCCCATGGGGATAGTGATTTTGGTGGGTATGATGACCGTGTCGTGTTCCGCTAGCCACAATGGATTGGATTGCGTGAACTCGATGGACACCTCGGGTCCCGGATATTGCTGGCCGAGTAGCGGTTTTGCCACAGTCTCGTATATGAGGTTTGCCAATTCGTAGGATGACATTTTGTTCAACATGTAGTAAATTTTCTCGAACAACATACCCGTACACATGGGCTGGTACTCAAAGTTGCACCCACACGTGTTTGGTTCCAGCCTGGAGAATTCAACGCACATATTATCAAGAACCTCCTCTGGCATGTCCCGGAGCCCCACCACGGTCAGTCTATCGAGCGTGTTGAGAAACACCTTGGATTCTATCCTCTGTGCGAAACCCCCCGGTGCCACGTAATCCCTCCGGTGTCCACATATTGTGTCATGCCAGGACGTTCCGGCGAGTATCACACTCTGACCTTCGGGACATGGCAGACTGTGTGGCTTACAACGTTCGTTAGTTACGGCGTAACCTGCGGCAGTAGTTGACGTTGGGACTACACTTGTCTGGATTGACATTATCCCACGAAGGCACAGATTTCTGACTCGGAAGACTCATGATCAGCGCTGTTAGCACATAGAGTACGTGCAGCGGGTTCATGATTATTCTCGTCACGCACGGACATCGACCGGTTAACACATGTTGTCAAATAAATCTCCCGAGGACTGCTTGTCAACCAATGGAACCCGTGACACGGAAAACCCTGCTGAGTCTATTTGACGGCACGGGCAGCATTTGCAGACCCTTTGTGGAGGCAGGCTGGAACGTGCGAAGGCTAGACGTTGACGGTGGTCACGGTGCTGATATCGTTGTAGACATACGAAACTGGGACCCCGTCACACACTGGTCGGGACCGGCACCCGATGTCATATTCGCCGGTCCGCCGTGTGAACACTACAGCTTGGCCAGGACTCGCGCTAAGACACCCAGGGACCTGAAGCGCTCAGATTCTCTGGTGAGGAAAACGATAGACATCATAGAGCACTTCCATGCCATAAATCCTGCCATGCAGTACTTTGTGGAAAACCCCGATTCTAGTATGCTCTGGAAGAGATGGGTTTCACACAGGCTTTACGAAGACGTCAGGAATCACCCCGAGAGCGTCTTCGTCGAGCTGATGACCCGCAGTGAGGAAAAGAAAACGCGTCGGGATGTCGAGCGGGCCAAGACGACGGGTTTCAACATGGCTTGCAAGGACAAGCGCGTTGTTAGAGTCGACTATTGTCAATACGGAACCAGGTACAGGAAGAGGACCCGACTGATGACCAACAACCCATTCCGAGGCATCATGTGCAAAGGTGACTGTGGCAACATCGCAGAAGGAAGGCACGTTGAGGTAGCTCAACGAGGACCCGTCTGTACTCGAATGCCAAACTGGCGTCACTTGGATATCGTACTCACACCCTGGATGAGTTACACGCGTACCCCTCAGGTCTAGTCAAGGCAGTATTTGAGCACGTCAACGGAGCCGTGTCCCGTAAAAGACAAGGCCTTGGCCCCACATGCCCAGAGCCCGTGTTAACTCCGCTGAGGACTCCTCGATCTTTGTTGCCGTGTTGCTGAATGTCTGTACGATCTACACCGTGAACCATCGTTGACACTGACATTGACAATAAAGACACTCAATCGGGGCTTGTTTGTATGTCTGTGTATATGTATGTATTTATGTATGTATGTATGTATAAGTGTCCATATCATTGTTACAGAAATAAAAAAAAATTAACAAAGACACATGTTGAATTTGTACAGCCTTTTATTTTACTACAAAGCACACATACTTTATGGAAAGAAGATAAAGTGTAATTGTCAAGGCACCGGATAATAGCACACACACGAGCAGCTACGGCTTGAACATCTCCAGCACGGTCGAGCCAGACCTTTGTAGCCTCCATCATGTGGAGCCAGACCTTTGTAAACTCCTGCACGTCGAGCCAGACCGTTATTGAGTTAAGACTGCTCACGGTGCAAAACCTGTGAGCTCAGTGTGTGTAACAACGTCCACTGGGCGCTCAGTAACAACTCGCTCAATGCACAGGTCCGTTTCCCGTGTTGCAGAGACAAGACAGACTGAGTGAGACAAGGTCTTGGCTTCAGACATGTGGAGCTCTCCGTATCAACTCGGCCCAGGACTCGGTCCGTGTTGCAAAATGTTGCCCAGCGTCTGCACAATCTACACCAAGGACCGTTGTTGACACTCACTCGGGGCTTGTGTGTGTGTGTGTGTGTTTTTCATTTTCATTTGTCAACCTGAGACTGCTCACGGTGCAAAACCTGTGAGCTTAGTGTGTGTAACAACGTCCACTGGCCGCTCAGTAACAACTCGCTCAACGCACAGGTCCGTTTCCCTTCATTTTTATTTGTCAACCTGAGACTGCTCATGGTGCAAAACCTGTGAGCTCAGTGTGTGTAACAACGTCCACAGGACTCGGTCCGTGTTGCAAAATGTTGCCCAGCGTCTGCACAATCTACACCAAGGACCGTTGTTGACACTCACTCGGGGCTTGTGTGTGTGAGAGTTTTTCATTTTTATTTGTCAACCTGAGACTGCTCATGGTGCAAAACCTGTGAGCTAAGTGTGTGTAACAACGTCCACTGGGCACTCAGTAACAACTCGCTCAATGCACAGCTCCGTTCCAACAGATTTTTATTTGTCAACCTGAGACTGCTCATGGTGCAAAACCTGTGAGCTCAGTGTGTGTAACAACGTCCACTGGGCACTCAGTAACAACTCGCACAAAATAAGATAAAGACACTCACTCAGGGCTTGTTTGTATGTGTGTTTTCTCGTTTTTTATTACTATCATTAGTCAACACAACACAGGTCTCAGGGTACAAAACATTTCGGCTTAGTGTGTGTAGCAAAGACCACGGCGCCCAGCGTGGCCCTGGAGTGCACCCTATGGTGTATAGGACAAGGGTAAGTTGTTGACTTTTCATTCGCCTGGCAAAGCCAGTCTCCGGGCTTCGCTTTCCACGTGGCCCTGATCCGGCACTTCGGCGAGCCTGGACACTAGCAAGGGCTGAGCGTGCCCCCGGGCTCTCAGTACTCCCTGGAAATGGTTTCCCAGCGACGTGACATCGTTCAGTATGGGGTTTGAGGACAGGCCCACGGAAAGGGATAGCGGGTCATCAGAGCCCGGGTCTTCTAGGTCTTGCGTGTTGAACGTGTCCACGTACTCGAAACCCGAGTCCTCCTTATAGCAGTTGGGGAGCCGTACGCACTTCCTAAACGAGTACGGGGCCTTGTCGATAGACGAGCGCCTGTTTTTCGCACGATTCGAGTCGAGTCTCAGATACCTGGACCCCAAGGAGTTGCAACCTCCTCTTATCATAGCATTGCCAAGGTCGCAGAGTCCGCACAAGCCTGCGTCCTCCGGGTAGGACAGCAGTACGTAGTTGAGAGAGACCTTCTCCATCTCGTCGAGCAAAGGTCTGTACGCCTCTATGCCCTCAGTGGCGCACAGCTCCACCGGCAGATACCATAGCATCCTCAGACTGAGTTTACACTTGGCTGAGGAAGCCCTGACGTACACGGCTATCTTGCCCACGGCGCTCGCCAGCTTCCTGAGATGCGGGTCGTGCTCCCACTCACTCCTTTTCACTTTTGCAAGTCTAAACAGAGACTCAACTATCACTGAGATCAGACTCGTAGTCAAGGCCTCAGAGACCTTGCGCTTAACAGAGCGCTCTGCGTGGGTAGCGAATCTCTCGTTGCACTTCCGACAACACTTGAGGTCCACGTCGAGGTTTAGTCTGCTGACAGGCCTTCCGGGTAGAAACACCTCGTTGTAGCACAGAGAACGCGTGGCGTCTCGGTTCGCGACAATAGTACTCAGGTGTCCTCTGGATGTCACGGTGTACCGGTGCACTGTCTTACCCGTAGCAGGGTCTACGGGGTCTTCCATGAGCAACACGGGGTTGACAGAGCCCCACGTTTCACGTGCCGGTAGAGTGCGCAAGGGCTCACGGCTGCGCGTTAGACAGTAATTGACCAAGTCGTCAAATTTCAGATCGTGGCCCGTGTGCACACTAAAGCTGTAAGGGAAAGCCCTCGGTCCGTCCTTCAGGGTCCCCGCGAGGTTGTTGAACGTGTTCACGGTGGCCATTTCTTCCCTGGGACAGGGGGAGACAAGACATCTTGGGTTCCTGGTGCTCAGCTCAGCCGGTACGGTTTGACGTTCGTCGTCTAGTTTGTCGAGATTGTCTAGTGTCTCCCCGTGACGACTCGATGAGGGTTCCTCTCCTCCAGTCAGCCCTGGGCATTCCTGTTCAAGTTCAGGCCGCTCCTCCCTGTTGTCGGGGTAGTTCCACTGAGAAAACAAGATGTGATCGTGCCCCGTCAACGGGATCCCATGGAGAGACCAATGAGCCTCGACACTCCTGTCGAGTAGCCCTCCCGTGGCCGTCATGTCTCTCGTGTCTGGGAGTCCCAGGTTACCCTGATGTGTGGAGTAGTGCAGACCTAGGGCTCGGTTGAATAACGGGTAGTGGTGCATGATGTCGTACTTTCTGGTGAGCATCTCACCTACCGTGTCGATAAAGAGTGAGCACACTTGCGCGCCGAGCTTCAGTTCCTCGTCTGGGGTTTCTCTCCACGCCCAATCTCAAGGTGGTGCACATGTGTTTATTCTGAGCCTGCACCATCACGTTGATGTCCAAGTGCAGGAGCACCGCGGCCAGCAACAGCCTCATCATCAGGCTTTTGCCACACTGTCTCGGAGCTAGGCACAGGGTGTAAGGGTTGGCGTAGCGAGAGAACTCTCTCTCCACATGGTAGCAGTGACTTAGGGCAGGGTTTACGTGGTCATAGCTCTCCGAGCCCAGAGGGGCTAGGCCCAGTTTGTCCAGCAGAGCGTGCTTGTACTTGAACAGAGCGTCGCCAAACTGGCTCCTAGTGACACCCAACACCACACCCCTGAAGAGCTCTAGCTGAAAGGGTTCCATCCTCATGCCCTTGACTTGGAAATATTCAAACACCCTGTGAATCAGCCGTTCGAATCGGTACATGACAGAGCCGGACGTGTCCTTCACACACACGCCGTGAAGCCGTAGCCTGCGCATCCTAGCCTTGGCACCCTCAAGCCCCAGCTCCCGTATCAGTGCAGCTTGTGCCACACGGTCCGTTATCAGGCGATTGTACTCTGTCATTCTGTCGTTCTCCATCTGCTCACTTTCTCTGTCACGGTCGTCCTTGGAGAGCCTGGTTCTCACACAGTCGACAGCCACGCCAACGGGTACGGACCTCGAGTTGTCGATGGGATCTCGCACCACGTTGCCGAGCAGCCATAAGCAGTCCTCTGGGTTCGTGGACAGCGCTCGTTTGGGATATTGCAACCCCGTTGAGGTGTTACACCCAGAGATCAACTGGAGCTCCGGCAAAGACGAGAGCGTCATACTATGCCCCAGAGAATGCATCACAGACGGCTCCATGTGTCTCCCAGACAAGGAGCGAGAGAGCCCCTCACAATCTACAGTAATGGAGTTTGTGTTACCACTCAAGATTCACTTTAGATACTGTTGGCTTTACTCTGGCGTGCCCTGGCACAACACCAGGCGCCTGGGAAATAGAATGGAGCAGTTAACCGAACGAGAATGGCGCCACGTAAACCGAACGCTGATGGCACACGAAAACGCCGAGCTGTGTAGCCAGGTGTGTTCCGTCCAGATAGCCGACCAGCAAGACATGAAAGCCTTCTGGTTGACCGCGGACGGACGCCTGGTCTACGTGGATCGACTCGCTGAAGACATCAAGTTTCACCGCCTCAGGCAGCAGAACCTACGCGTGGCGCTGTCCTTGTGGACTAGCAACCCAGAGCTGTGCGGACCAGCGATGAGGGCTTCAGCCTCGGCTCACGCTAACCTGACTAGCATATGTGGCGAGGCTATGAGTTTGAGCCAGGGTAGGTTCTACAACGTGTACGCCAAGTATCCTCTACCCATCAACACCAACGGCGTCCAGGACGTCTCCTTCGAGGTGCACGGTGTGCAAGAGATGGACATTGATGCCAAGGAGATACGGGACGGTCAGGCGTTACTCATTGCGCTTCATCCTCTTTACACGGAATATCTCAACTTCATCACGGACCCCTCTACGGTCCCCAAACTCAAGGAGAGAGTGTGGCTTCTGGGTGCTCAGTGGTTGGTAGAAGAGGACCTTTTAGAGCTGCAGTTTTCACTGAACCAGAAGAGAAACTGGCTTGCACGAATGTTCACTAGACTGGCCTTATTTCTGACTATGTCATGACAAAGAAGTGATAGGCACAAAAAAAAAACACAACTCGCACAAAAGAAAACAAACCAGAAGCGTCATGCGTGGTTCCCCGGGACAGTTTATCAGTTTATATGACTATGTACAGTATATGCCTGTGTTTGATGTCATTTGTACGGTGTGATACCCTGCTGTGCACGGATCCAAACTCTGCCACAGCTCCTTTTGAATGACACATTTTGTTACAATAAAACAGAGCCAGATTTCGGTGGGTTCCAATGCCGCTGAGCTTCATATCCCATACAGCAATCTTCCAATTGTCATTGTGCGCAAACGGACAAACAGCCGTGCTCGGACAAACGGCCACAGTAGGACACATTTTCTCCGCTGCGGCTTGGTATATCACAGAGCACACCGGGTCATTGGTCAAGAAGCCTCACATAAACTGTAGGTGTGCAACACAACCGAAGGATATCATGGAGAAGTACCTGACAGGCACAGTAATCGGCCAAGGTGCCTATGGAACCGTATACAAAGCCACGTGTCAAAAAACTGGAAAAGAGTTTGCCTTGAAGTGTCACAAGCGCGGCGTAGAGGAAGCAACCGTGAGAGAGCTATCCTGTCTCACGGCACTACAGGGTCACCCTTATGTGATCCAGATCCACGAATGTGTCATACACAACGGAATGATGGCCACGCTCATGTCCTATGCACCCTACACATTGTCGAACGTGATTCACAGTGGACACCTTCTCTGTCACGAGCAAGTCCGAGCGCTAGAGATTATTCCGTTGAGTTTCGTGGCTCGTTTCTCAGTTCAAGTGGCTGAAGCACTGTCGTACATGCACAGACTGAACCTGGTGCACCGGGACCTGACGCCATTCAATGTGCTGTTGACAGAAGACCTAACCGTACAAGTGGCTGACATGGGCCTCTCTAGACATTCCTGTAAATGGATGAGCACACCTGTGGTGACGGAGGCATACAGGGCCCCTGAATTGTTTGTGGAAGGTGGAATCTCAGAGTACACTTGTGCCATAGACATGTGGAGCCTGGGAGTGATGATTGTCGACGCCATGGAAGGGAGAGTGGCATTCGCGAGCACTGGGGTGTCCCCGTACCAGATCATTGTGAGGACATTGTGCCCCAAAGACCACCCCGATGCTCTTCGCGCGAACGAGAGACTTTTAGCTCACGAGCTACTGAAGGACACAGAATGGACTGAGGCTGCTCACATGACCAAAGAAGACAAAGACCTGGTCAGAGACCTGGTCAGAGACCGGATTGATCGCCGGCGGGTGGAAGTACGAATAAACAAGCAATAGCATGAACATGATTACTTTATTCACTAAACGTGTACATGATTCACAATGTGTCAGTGTATAAATTGACAATAAAGATCAAAGCAACCTTGATCACAATTCTTGTCTCTGTTGTCTATGTATAGAGTTGACAGGATCAGCACATGGTCTCACATCACAATGACATTGCCACAGGATAGTAGGCCTATACAAATCGGGATATAGCGTGGACACGTGTTTGATCATATCAATCTGGATAGGCGATGCCATTGCAAGGGGTGTCAGAATAGCTTGTGCTGTGAGCGTGGACCCCGCGGATCCCATAGACTAGTTCAAAAATACCACATGACAGACTGATAGGATACAATGTTTATTATTCGAACTGTACAGATAGCAACACATTGCATACAGAATTGCATACAAGTCACAGACATTTAGCAAGGGCACAAAGGGGATTTGAATAAATGGGCCAACAATGCACTTAGTTTGTTTAACAGAAACTCACTTTCCAGCGAGTGGTATTCACGGACAAATGTAAGGCCTCCGAGTGGTTGTGTCACGTACTCACAGTGAGGCTTTCTCTTAACCTCTAACTTAGAGCTGTACTTTAGATGCAGACCCATAACACACTGAGACATTGTGATGTAAGTAACATGATCCTCTGTGTAGACAAGATACCGATCCAATACAGCGTCCTCTTCCCGCTTGCCCGAGAAGAGAGCCAGCCGCCTCGCTTCGCTCGCCATGACCGGTTTGTAACTGTTCAGAGCAGCGTGAACGGTCTGCAGGCGCCGATGGCGTGGCGGATCCATGGATCCCTTGACCACAAAGTCCGGGTGGCACAGGGATTCCCCGTTCACCACGTACACCTTGCCAAAACAGTCGAGAAAGTGGGGTATCATCTCCGTTCTAGCCCCAGTGATCCCAACCAAAGGTTCGGGTATGTAACTGGAAGATACAAACAGTACACGGCATCGCTCGTGGGACCGTGGCCTTGGAAGAATCTTCAGTCCATTGGTTATGTACTGTGTGTATGCCTTGACAAGGTTTTCTTGGTCCAGAGGGGTTACGTGAGTTCCCGTGCATGAGGAGTCCAGGTCTAACAAGTGGTCATAAGTAAAGTCCTTACCCACCACATCACGGAACAGAGCGTATGCGTTGAGCTTCTGTTTACCCCCTCTAATGACTACATAATCCACAGAGAAGTTACCGTACAGTCCTCTTGAGTTTGCCATACTAGACTTGAGTGGGACCTAGCAGAGTTGGGATACCGGCTACCAATTTCAGCGTGTCTCAGGGTTTGGCTGTGTCTGACCAAACGCTATCATTGGTTAATAACACCCAAGTGAACGTGAGAACGTGCAACACTGACAGGTACATAAGCCTATTGACACAGTGTCCAGTTTTACATACTTATACTACACACCACTATACACTACTGTACATGAAATGTGGAAGCAGCGGGCCGTTTACTAACCGCCTTTGGCAACACAGTGTGTCTTTGTCCACACTGCGGGGTGTTTGTCGACGTTTGATTTCACCTTCTCTCAACAAGAGTCTCAGGAGATGTTCACCCTAGCTCGGTCGCTGGCAGACAGATAACATTTAAGGTCTGACAGGCTAGAGTTGGCGGAGCTACATTAAGGCATCCGAGCTGTGGCTTAGCATTCTAGCTGTTGCTGATTATCCCATCTGTTCTTCCCTGGATTGGGGTTGTGTCCCAAATTGTAGCAGAGGAAGAGAGAGAGAGCAGTCCTCCTGCAGCCTGTTAGCCCACCACCATGGATGTCAAACTGCTGACACTGATGGCTCTGCTGTCCGTGGCCACATGGGTACCAACCTCCAACGCAAAGCCCATCAGTCTGCAAGAGAGGTGCTCTTGTCGTTCAACAACGACGTTGCAGCAGCAAGAGCAGCAGCAGCAGCAGCAGCAGCAGCAGTGTCTACGATTATTAGACATCCGAGCAAAGAGCTACTTGCTACACGTGTGATTCGCTCCACGTTCCCAGCGACTTGTCCAGGGCCGTAACACTCGCGATCGGAAACCATGTCCCAGAGCAGTTCGTGCACAGGTGTATCTCGAGCTGCAACTGGAAGGGGTACTGTGATATGGTGCTGGCGGCATTCGCGTCGGCCGAGACCATTCGCAGCGGAGCCCTAAAGTACATGGCCGTCATCAAGGAGAGCGTGCGGACAAGAGGATCTATTCACACCATTATTTCGGTTCACGGGGGTACAGGCAATCCTTGTGCTTGTGGTCCTCTTCGCCTGGGTGTTTTCCCAGTGCTTTCGTTGTTCTTCTTTTGCATGCAGACAGGTCTTTTCCACTTGATTGTACCCGTAGCTTTACGCTGCTGCCCCTGTTGCTGCGGCTGCAGCGGCTTTGCGCCCACCGTGTTCCGATTCTGCCTCCTCGCCTCGCCGAGCATTTTGAGCACTCAGCGCTGTGTCTTTCCATAGCCTCGCATTTCCACTGCAGATTCACCATGCCGGTTATGGGAGCGTTACCGAACTGCACCAATGCCTCGTAAGACTGCTCGGGTCCGGCTCTGATGACTCTATTGGCAAAGTCTCTTCTGAACGCTATCCCGCAGTGCAAGCAGTTCCAGAATCTGTGAGAAGGGCACGTATGCCGAGGCTGCTGGTCCTGTTGCGCGGACCTCGTTCGCATCTGAGAGCTCGGGCTGAGAGCTCGGGCTCTCTCTTTCTGTTGTATGTGGTAGGTTGAACGGTTTTTTTCAACTGTAGCTCAACCCCCTTGGCCAAAGACAACGCGATCATAGACACTCTCTTGGAATCACTTATGCTCTTCACCAGACTCGATGCGATCTCTATAGGAAAGCCCGAAGCTATCAGGTGCTTGAATAACACGACTCTCTCGGCCGTTATGTTGTACCTAGGCTTGTATCTTCGCACGGGACCTATCATCGCCATGCACATGTGCGAGAGTAGCTTGTCATTGTTACCCGTTGAGGCTGTGGACCTTAGGTTCCGTCGCAGTTCTTCGACGTTGCGCTGAGCCCGGAGCCTGTCCCGGCTCAGCTCGGGATACTGTTCTGACAGGACTTGGGCTCTCGCGCGGCTCCTGTTCAACGAGCCGTAAAATTGGTACAGGCATCCCGCCTCTTGAGCGACTCCAACTGCTCGAGAAACCGCATGGGTTTTAGACATTCACCCGCCTCGCCACTGTCCTCGGCCTCGTCGGTCATGAACACGCTACCGCAGGGTCCGGCTCTCACCATTTCCCCAGTGTCGTCAATGCTGAGAGCGCCCGTGTCCTCCGAGGCCGGAGTGGTGTCTTTCTGCGCGCACATAAACTGTTCGTGCCTCAGCGTGAAGTGGTAGCATGACATCTTGCGCCTCACGTCCTTCCATGTGTCTGCGGTTATCTCCGCCTCAAAGAAACACTCTGGACACTCCTTGGTGTCCATGGCCAACTTCGGCACAATGGGGTACCGGAGCATGAGGGCCACAAAGTCCTGGAGCAAATTGAACGCGTTCAGGGATGTTGTGCGGCAACTCCCTAAACATGTACACCAGGGCGCCCCGGCCGTGCAGGGTGAACTCGTAGTCGAGCATCACGTCTCCAACGTTCATGTCGGGAACACACGGGTGCACGGATCTGTAGAACCACGTCAGACAAGCGCTCATGTCAAAGTTCCTCTTGGCGCCCCGTGTGACAGAGACCCGCGCACAGTGGCCCAGGAGCACGGCCTCGTCTAAGCACGCCTCGTACACGGAGCCACACTCGCCCGAGGCTCTGTCTGCCCTGACCATGGCGTGGCGATTCGGAGAAGCATTTATCGTCAGGTTGAGATTGTATTCCGAGAGCGGGTAGGCTAGCGTGTCTTCGTCGCTCTCCTCGAGACCGTCGCTTTCTCTCGCTATCTCCACACAGGGAAAATATTCTCCATCTCCTATGGCTGAGGGCGCCACGAACAAGCCCGGCGCTCGCCTTTGTGCCCCAAGCCAAGACCTGTTGTAGAGAGGCTCCGTGCAACCCGCGGCTCCAATCTCGGGTTCGTCGATCTCAACGTCAAACAGACACTGCCGCATCCTCCTGCGAGAGATCCTGACGAGACGTAAGAGTTTCGGTTCTTCGTAGCCTCGCGCGCTATCGCTACATATGGCCTGCTCTATCCTGGACATCTCCACGACCAAGCCCCCATTGTCCACGGCTCCCGGGTGGCTTTTCGTCTTCGCCGACTTGGGAGAGTAATTGAGTTGCTCGCTGCAATCGAGCAATTGTGTAGGGAGGCCCTTGGGTCCTCTCCCACGAGGGCCGAGACACAGGTCATCCGTAAGCAATGTGCCCCTCTCGCCTAACCAGCAGGATTCAGGTAGGACGCCGTGTGTGTCCGGAATCCTCAACGTAGCTCTGCCGGGTCCGTGCTTTGAGTGAAACAAACCGCACGCACGCAATATTTTCAAGTTAACCAGGCCCAGCGTCCGTAGGCCGATCGTGGGCCACTTGAAACTCGACGAACGATATCCTCCGCGCCCAAACAGGACCACGTGTCCCGTTCTTGCGCCGAAGCTGGGTACTGCGCCGATGCCACTGGCTATGTTTGCTACCGCTCGCTCTTCGTCGTCCGTGTCATCCCCAAAATCACAATCAGAGCTGCTACCACCATGCTGACTCTCTTCCTTTCCCGCGTATTCGTTTACATCCTCACTGGTTTCATTGCTTTCCTCGTGGTCGCCACTTCCAATGTCCTCCCACTCGTCGTCGTCAGTCTCTCCCTGGCTGGTGTGCTCGCGTTCCTCCCCTTGCTCACGTTTCTCGCCTCGCTCACGTTCCTTGCCGCCAGAGTTCTCGTGGCTCTTTTTGGCAGCTAGCCTGTCTCGGATTCGCAATATCTCCTCTTCTAGGTCCTCCCGCATAGCCTCCTCTCCGCGCGGCAGGTCCAAGGCCACGAGCCTCGAGTGCACTGTCGGGTTTGTGGAGATGATCTGTCTTAGTTCTGATAAAGTCGAATGGTGTTGCACCGTAAACGCAAAACTGCTCTTTTCACAGGCACCAAAAGACTCCGTCAGACACAGGTACGACAAGAGCAGCACCTGAGCCTCTCGCACGCTCAGGTTCGACATAAACGAAAGCTGGACAGGGCTGCTAGCGCGCTCCGGTTCTTCGACGCCTAGCTGTCTGAATGCATCGAACGCGTACACGATAGCCACGCAGGCCGGGAAATGTAACACTCTCGGCGCGACAATGGTCATGATGCCCGGTAGCAGGCACACCGATTGATTGAAGAGATGAACCCTCGCGGTAGAACTCTGTGATACTCGGAGCTCCTGAGGACGTGCAGCGTTGGCACCTCTCTTGCGTCATGCCAGCCCTGCTCTTCGGTGTGATCACCACAGCGTCTCTCAATAGGTGCCTCAATACCACCACGTTCTCGTTCTCCGCAAGAATAGAGAAACCCCACGGGAGTCTGGTCATGTCTCTGAGACACGTCAAGCCTTCCTGGTCCCAGCAGCTTAGCGTAGTGTCGACCGTTACAAACGTGCCCTCTGCGGTCCGCGCCTCGTACACAGTCTTGCATATATTTAGAGGCGACAGAGAGAGACACTTCTTCAGCTCCCCGTGGTACAAGACCCTGCACCTACTGAGGACTGCTTATAGGCAGATAATGGCTACAGTTGGACTGTTACACGTACATGTTCTACATTTCACACATTGCTAATGCACAGATGCTTATTCAGCCGCACCTGGCAATGTGAAACGAAGAAATAAATAAATGTTCCACATGTTCCACCGCCGTCAGCACTTTTCCTCTTTCAGGAAAGCTCGTATTCCAGGCCATGGTCGCCACTTCGCTCTGGAAGAGAGGAGGCAACACATTTGATGGCTCTCTCTGCTCATTAGGAGATGTGTTGACCTGCACGGTATCCAAAATCTTCGCAAAATACGACCAACACGTCAAGGATCAAGCGAGCGCTCGGGTCTCGGCTCCCCAACAAGAAAGCTATGTGCAGTCAATGGAACTGGGACCCATGGACGAGATATGTGACAGCAAGACAGACCTGCATCACGACGATGAAGACGACGACAACGACAACACTATGAGTTCCGAGGATTCCTGGGATGAGGAGTTACCTAGGAACTCGCTTAGATTCACACGTGTCGAAGGCAGCGACAGTGACGAGTATATGTCAATATCCAATTTAAACCTGAGCGATCGTCACTACGAAGAGGACGTTGACACTCTCGAGTCTCATCAGGCCCAGCAGTCATGGAGAATTACCAAGTGTACCACCGAGGACCCGAACTTAGGGTCGAGTCGAGCGACGGTCATCTCCACTACATGGTGCAGGCTGCGCTGGGGCGCAACAACCTTGTGCAGGAGATGGTTCGCCTGGCCACAAAGAGACAAACGCAAAAGGCATTTAGAACCGAGCCCGGCCAAGAAGAGGCTAAGTTTGACCATGCCATAGTTTCGGTCCACAAAGCTCTAAACACGTGCTACACCGATGGTGAGGCACTCAGGATGATCCTCGAGCGCTACACCAATCTGTACGTTCGCTACATAGAGGTGTGGAGAGAAATGTGTTCCAAGGTGTCGATGGACATCACGGTGATGGAGTTCATGAACCTGACTCAGGACAGGCCGGGTGTGAGCCACGGGGAGCCTTGGTCAGAGGCGAAAGCCTACATAGCTCGCATGTTAGCCAAAGTGGGCACCATCACCCCAAGGGTCGTAGGAGAAGCTTGCGCCCGCGCTCTGAAAACCCTAGACTTCAACCTCTCGTCGGCGCCTAAGGATTTTGAAAAACGCAAAGGGGTCATCCACGCTGAGTTAGAGGACATGCGCGGCTGCCTGGACAGAAGTTCGCACAAGTGGAGTTGGGATTCTCACATGACCGACCTGTACTTTGATATTCGCAGCGATCTCGCGGTACTTGAAGCCCTGACAGAAGTGGGAGAGATCTCCGTGAAGACTCTGCTGCACGAAAGGTCTATGCTCGTCTCGCAAGTGAGGAAGTTGACCAGGAACCAGGGCTCTCTGGAGCTGCAGGTGGCTCAGACTCGATCTAAGCTCAGAGACTCCGTAGCTCGGTGCCAGCACACGGAAATGAATGCGCTACAGTGACCGCACTTGGCTGACAATCGATGTTGACCGATGGAGAGTGCATGTACTAATCTCTTGTATCGCCGATAGTTTGATGCAGCATGGATTCAGATTGTGATCACCTGGTGTACAGGACAGGACGTGTCACCCAACGGCACATGGCTCAGCGACAGGGCCCAGTGTTTGAGATCGGTGTCGAGGTTGAGACATGCGGGTCTGATGTGTATACAACTACCAGAGCTAAACAGAATAGTCCTCGAACAAAAAAACGACGATGGGCTATTGTATCTGACACACAAGTGGCTCTCGGAGAAAGAAAACATGAACCAATGCATAGAGTTATTCGGACCCTTTGCCTGCGACGCCATGCTCGCCCCGATTCTCCGTGAAGCACTTCGTTCAGACTGGATCGATGACCGCAAGGAACTCAGTGGCACAAGCAACGAGCTGAAACTTGGCTGGGCTCAGGAATTTTTTACGACTGGGAGTCTGTGGCCAAGAACAGGAGCGGTTCCTCGGTGTTTGCTCGGCACGGCACGTGCCAAAACCAAGCCAAACGCACTGTACACGGTGGCACACTCGTAACGGCAATAATGAACAAGATGAAATGGTGCGGTTACACCCCTTGGTCCGCCGTGCGGTCAGTGCGCTGCGCTGAGGCTCGCATTGTAAAGCTTCCTTGTCCAGACTGTAAGCGTAGACTCCTGACATCCTGCGTGTTTCTCATGGAGTGTGCTGCAGTCGAGGCTTCTCGCCAGCGCGATTGGCTGGTGCGAAACGAAGCTCCTTGACCACGGCGAGATTGTACATGCTCTACGGATAGTCTTCGGCGACTTGATTGACACAGGGACCGTGCAACGCATCGCGGAGCTGTACGTGCCCGAGCTTCTGGCTCAGCTGCCTTACACAGAGAAACTGAACCAGACCCCAGCCAGCGTGAAGAGTGCGATAGAGAGCCGAGACATTTGGTTTGCAAAAGAGCATGGGAACGTCTACCCCGAACAAGGCGAACCACGCTTCACATACCTTGGCAATATCGCGCACGGGCTACATAGCAGCATCCAGGGCACGTTGACGAAGTCTCAAGCCAGACCAATCGCACAGGCCCTGCGTGGACTCGGCAACGAGTTCGACCCGTGGTGCGACACGCTTCGGGTTAGCGAGGACGAGAACGGTTACAAATTCGATAGCATGTTACACATGGCAGGCAGAGATGAATCGGTTGAGACCTTTGAATGTCTAGATGGACAGAGAGAGTCTGGGGGGCAGGACATTCGGCGCTGTCCTTCTCCAATCTGCGAATCTGGAACACACGAACGCCGTATTGAAACTATTGAACCAGAGCAGGACGCCGGTGCCAATGGTGAACGTGCCGGACCCCAGGGGCCTCGGCTCATATGCAACGGGATAGTGGTCGACGTAGACAAGTTGGGATTTCGCGAAAGTTGCGTATTCCTGACTAACAGAAATGTGCAACCGGTATCAAAAACGAACCAGGACACATCACCGAGCATCAAAAACCCTTGCATGGCCAACATCGCGTCTACCGTGTACGGAAAGAGCCCGGGTACGGCAGCTGTGACAGCGTGTGCGTGCTCTCATGGTACACTCATAGAGGCACTCTGGGTCCTCTTCATGCATTCAAAGATGAACCCCTTAGCTACATCAGCATCAACCGAGACAGCTGCTACGGAACCCTTGACACCCGAAGCCCTGGCCGTTATGGTTCATCTAGCAGTCAAGAGTTTCAACTACAATGACTCGATACTTGCTGTCTGCAATGACATACGTGTCCTGTTCAAAAAAACGTGCGATAGCGAAGACAAGTTTATTCCTGTAACAGCGATTGTAGGAGGTTTGTTTGGAGTCAACCTAGAGCTCAATGTCAGTGGATACAATTATTATATCGTCAACGACCACTACACGTCGTGGGCTCCCGGGTCCCGCTGTTACAATAGGGGTCTCTGGTATGTAATGGCCCATGGTCTCAACCTACGTACCGTACATGCACCCCAGGAGATAACAGACACACACTGCTATCACAAGGGAACATTAAGCGCTTACGCGAGACTGAATAATCTGAATGTTGTGAAAGTGCCGTCCGACAACCACTGCGGATTCCACACAGTAGCCGCTCTATTGGGTCTAGATGATCGCCGGGTGGATCGCAAAACCTTGGTCAACGCCACTGTCAAATACATCGAGTCTAATAGCCACGACAAGGGCATCAAGTCGTACCTAAGTGTTGAAAAGGTTGACACTGAAGGTCTGACTGATCATCTTATGCAGTACAACCGGTGGTTGTCCGTGGACGAAGTGTCCTTGATGCTCAAGGCTCATGGCAAGCTCCCAGTGATGATCACAGAACACTCATTTCCCATTTACAACCCAGATTGTAGTCATTTTCTTTTCACAAAGTGGCATTTCGAACCAGTGATGAGTACAAGTCTGTGACATTGTGAGAATGTACATATGTGATTGGTGTGCAAATAAAAACAAACTGAGATACACACTTGAAGTGTCTTTAATGTCCACTAAACGTACAACACAGGCATAATCAAAATACTACAAAAGACACTGCGTTTCCAAACATGAAAGAGCATAAACACAACAAGGGACATTCACAAAAGCAAAAGTCTATAGGCACGGTGTGTGACACTAGAGAAAGCAAAAGGGGATTCACAGAGGCAATAAAAGGCCATAGTAGAAATACACTGTCTTCCTATCCCCACAAGAGCCAAAAGGGACACTGATACAATCATCACTCGAGAGAGTTGGACCAGCTGTGTGAATGGGTAGTGTGAATGTGAAGGTCTCGATCGACAGCTACTGCACTCACGCACTACTCGAGACTCACAGTAGCCCTTGCAGGTGTCTTAGGCACAGATCCAGAGGCTCGTTTTTGAGAACCAAAGCTGCCCGAGTTTGGCAGTCTCTTGGCTCTCTGCGCTTTAGGTTTGGTGGCTATTACCTGAGCCAGGACTGGATGCTTCGTGTCAAGGACAGGCTCCACTACAATGGCTCTGTTCCACTGGAAGAACTGGTTGTGAAACTGTATGTTGAATGGTCCGTAGGGCTCGAGGATGAAGCTCTTGGTGTCCAGCGTGATGTGTTTGTACCGGTCAGAGCCTAGTATGGTCTCCAGGTCACTGTGCACCGAAGTCTCTCGCTCTGTGAATTGACACAGGTTGTACACACTGTGGAGTGCTTCTTCCTCGGTGTCAGTTGCCCGAGCCACGATTAAAGGGCCCATCACATGGCGTGGCAAACAACTAAGTAAACCCAGCTGGTTCAGTGTCCTGACTATGGCACCTGACCCACTCTGTGGGGAATCAACACTGTCCCACATATGTATTGTGTCAACAAGGCACCCGATGAAGTCAACTCTGAATCCAGTATTCCATCTCCAAATCCGCGCCGGATGTAGCCACTTCATAGCAAACCCCAGAACCCTGAGCGCTAAGATCTGTGCTCGTAGGAGGCACTGTAAGACGTGGTAGGCTAGCGTGGCTGTCTCCTGATCTGGGAACTTCCTTTCTTGCAAGCAGCTCAAGTTCCAGTCTCCTACAGCCTCGCCTACAAAGGTACCTACACCACACCGTTCGAACGGGTTCTCCGAAAGGTGCAGAGCGAAAGTCCTGGATATGAATGGGTGCACTTGGAGAGATGTGTGCATGTCCAAGACGTCTTCTATAATCTTGACATCCTTATACATAACCCTCTGCACCAACAACCCAGGCACATTTTGCATGGTGTAGACCAAGCCCAGGTACTTTGGCTTGTGACTTCTGGCCAAAAGGAGCTTCATTGTGTCACTCCTTTTCAAAACCGGTACCTTGTCGGTTGTCAAGTCGACATGTTTGAAGCCGTCACAGGGAGGCTCGGCCAGATTCACCGTTCGGTATATTTCTCTAGAGGACTGGTAGCTCAGTGTACTGTAGGGTACCTTTCGGTTGTGGTCAAACTTCTCAGGGGATCCTAGCTCGTCTTCTCCGACCTTGATTTCGATGCCGAGAGGCCATGTACACTTGCTGCGGTCTAACGTTGGTAGCACGATACATAGGTTGTGTGGTATCTCCCACGCCTTGTGTAGTGGCCTGGTCAAGCCCGTACAAGAATTGGTTACGGGTCCGGGATCTTCAGGGCTATTAAGAAGTATAGTACTACCGTTATTTTGGACAATATCGTCACATATTTCGTACACAATAGCGCTGTAAGGTTGATAGTGACTTTTCTTCAGTTCTGTTCTAGTTAGACCTCTCGTTTTCCAATTGCGTTTCCATCTCAGTGAGGTCTCAGGCGTCTCCAAGGGCCCAAGAGTCACATCCCCATTTGCGTGCACAGGTCCTAATGTCGCCACAGGTCCTAATGTCGCCACAGGTCCCGTCACAGGCCCTGCCACTGCTACACCCTGTCCCCAATCGAGGCTTGATAGCTGATGGCCAGATGGATGTAATTGTAGCATGTCTGGGTCAGTTACTTCGACAACATGGTTGACTGGCTGAGGAACCAGAAGCTGGGGCTGCGGGGACCGCAGTGGCCGCTGTCCACTGTGATGGTTCACATCGTTTACTGATTCCACTATACATCTTTGGAGATACTCAGGATCATTGAAGTGGTTCTCATACAGGTTAAACAGCATATTAGTAGTCCACTCTAATCCACTGTGCATGGAGTCGTCACGGTCTTGGGTGTTTGCAAAACACAACTCTTCAGTCTGCGTCCTGGAAGTGTTTACACCTTGAGAAGTCTCTGTGTTATCGAGGAACACACCTATATCTTCCAAGTTCCCCAGTGTTGGAAATGACCCGGATCTGTCAACATTCGCCATAAATGCACCACTTGCATAGGTATTCGCAGTAAAGTCTAGGTTTGTGGCATATCTCTTAGGTTCAATATCACTACCCAAATAGAGCTGGCTACTGGTACCGGTGCGCGATTCAGGGTGACACTCTGAGACCGATTCAGGGTGGTTCTCTGAGAATGTAGAGATACCTGATCCCCTGAGGACCTCATTGACTTGTCCACGTCGCTTGTGCTTTCTGACAGCAATCTCAGGTGTAATGTGGTGCTTCTCAACTGCCACATCAGGCACTGGTCTATCTTTGTAGCGTTTGTCATTGTGTACACCTCTACCACCCGGCAAGCTTGTGTTGCTTTCTGCAGCCGTTAAAACAGTGCGGTGTGTGGTGGCTGTCACAGCGCTCACCAGTCTCTGGTGGATCTCAGGGTTAGCCATAGTGAATCCCTCACTGTCACGAAACACGGACGCTTCACATTCCTTCAGCAACTCTATGACGCTGACACTTAGGGGTTGCTTCAATCCCAGATCCAGAAGCTTACCCTGGAGAGCTTTGTGTTGTCTCGAATCCTCACCCAACCACACGTCAGGCACGTCGACCTCGCTCATGTCCCTACGTCCGGCTGTGTCTGGTCTCAGTGTGGCCCATTCCTCGTCGCCAACCAGCCCGGTCCTGCAAAACGTCCAAGTGTCCAGCAAGAGCCTGTCTCGCAGGTTTAGACTCTCCGCTGAGCCAGCTCCCGGGTAAGGTTTGTCACATTTCCACCATTGCTCGAGCTTCTTTTGTTTGTCGGGGACATTGTCATTCACCTTGTCTGGGTGGTACAATATCCACATTGCCAGAGTAGCGCACGCTTTGCGGAAACGTGTTTCATTCTGCTCATCGTCGCAAGACCTGTACATCCTGGACAATGAGACGAATGGTAATAGAGATAGCACGTCTCCAGTCTCACGGTGTACAAAGAACGCTGTGGCGAGGTTGTGCTTCGCATACAAGCTTCTGGGAGGTCGCTTGTTTGCCAGGCATGTGTCTCTCAGAGAGCCCATTATCCCGAGGAGGACCTTGTTGATGTGAGAATCGAGCTGGTCCCAGTTCAGTGACTTGACTCGCACGCTTGCCATCCAAGAGTCCAAGGTCTGCCACTGACAATGCAGAGTCGTCACCATATGCATCATTGTAACTTTCTCCTTATTCACATCGTTCGCGGCCTCAAATACCAGACAATCGAGCCTGGGTGCCAGCATTTTGCTGCAGGCCATGTGTTCCCAATCCATCCTCTGGGCTGCGAGACTCCAGGCCCCACACGAGGCTTGTCTGTCTTTGTAAGCCTTTACAGCTGAATGTAGAACATCTTCGATGTGTCTCTTGGGGAGCATCACCCTCAACGAGAATGTACACACATCTCCCATGGGCAGTGTGGTTATCTTTGTTGTCACATCTACATTGGCAGAGAGTGTGGCAGTGTGACCTATTTCGTGACATAGGCACTGTGTCTTCAGGAATGTGTACAGCGGTTCAGGTTTTCTGCCAACGAATGAGTCAATCCTTATGTTCCATTTGTTATTAGCATCATCGGTTTGCAACTCGAGATACCAAGGGATGGACACCGTCAGTGTTCTGGAACTTCGTTTGTCTTGTACTCTCCACCAAAGCTTTAGGAATCTGTCCGGAGTGTCTCCTCGGTCAAATCCGATGCTTTTCGTTTGGAGTTTTCCAAACGAAAAGGGGGAGTGCATAACAGCCAAGTGCTCCAAGCGCTCCCAGACACTGATCAGAGTCGTCCTCCGGGCAGTGGTCTCAGCCCTAAAACTACCACCAGTCGCTGTCATCGTTATATTCCAGCACAGTATGCAAGACCTACTGTGGTCATCGAAGAACGTATTGAGACTCATGGGACCATGCATTAGCTTCTCGGGGTGGTAGTAGAAGTCTGTGTCCGAGCCTGGGGCCAGTTGTTTGTTCTGGTACGTGTACAAGTATCGTATGATATCATCATATCATCCAGAGACCTGTCTTTTTGTTTGTTTCGCGCAACGCAGAGACCAGTCCTTGTGTGGTCTCCTCCTCTGGGGTCCCAGAGACCCGTGCTGCAGAGGGATGCATTTCGCGCAATGCAGAGACCAGTCTTTGTGTTTGTTTCGCGCAACGCAGAGACCAGTCCTTGTGTGGTCTCCTCCTCTGGGGTCCCAGAGACCCGTCCTGCAGAGGGACGCATTTCGCGCAACGCAGAGAACAGTCCTTGTGTGGTCTCCTCCTCTGGGGTCCCACATACCCGTCCTGCAGAGGGACGCATTTCTAATTTAGAATCATGTACACACACACACACACACACACGCACCTCCCGCACACCCATTGTAATTTGTCCCATGTAGCGTTTAGTCAAATAGTGTCTTTATATGTTTTATGTTCTTTGTATTCACAAGCTCTGTTTATGTAAGTCGAAGTCTTTGTATACTGTAGATATGTTACATGTCTCTTACACTCATTTGGGTTATGTAAGGTTTGTGGGGTTTTGTAATTATTTGTATAACACCTATTGCAAAACTAAAATGAATTAAATTGTTACTTACACAATCATTTCAGTTTTCAATGAATCACTGCACACACACACACACACACACACACACACACACACACACACACAAACACACAAAAAAACATACACACGCACTTACAGGATGGCCAGCATTTCGCCTCACCACTGTTGAACACCTCAGTTCAGACCTTCATCTACATCTTCATCTTCATCTTTCTCTTCGTCCTGTCAGGTGAGACACAAAAACACAGCAGGTGTGAAATTTAATGAAGTACTTTTACTCAAATACAGATTTAAGGTACTTGTACTCTACTGGAGTCCTTTCTCATGATGGCTCCTTCTTTCTACCATTCCACTAAATTTCTCTGACAACTTTCGTTTCTCTGCAGAAACTAAACACATCAGCTGAGCAAAATCCCACAAGCAGGCAACGTGTGCAGCTCATACAAGCAAAGCGTTTTATGTTCATCTTGTTTAGCACCTGGCCTATAAGGGCATGAGGTTGGTCATTGTTTCCTCTAATGTTTGTATTTTCAGCCACACACGAATTGTATTATAATAATAATAATTAAAGCTGCAAGCAGCGATGGACGGGCCCTCGCTCCTCTGCGCGCGTCGGGGTCACCGGCGGTCGCTGCTCCTTGCGACCGTGCATTTGCGGGGCACTCAGTCACCGCAAATCGTCACCAATGAAAAGTGAACTCCCTGCTGCATTCAATGATATCTCACACAAGACTCTACCTTACATGGGTCAGCATTTATGAAAGGGGGCGTGGCTTAAGAATAGGGGGCGGGCCAAACATCACCAATGAAGAAGCAGCTCTCTGCTGAGTTCAATGACACCTCACACAAGACCCTACCTTAACCGGTTCAAATGTTATGAAAGGGGGCGTGGCTCAAGAATAGGGGCGGGCCAAACCATCACCAATGAAGAAGCAACTCTCTGCTGAGTTCACTGATACCTCACACAATGGTCAACCTAAAATCGTTCAAATGTTATGAAATGGGGCGTGGCTTAAGCATAGGGGGCGGGCCAAACATCACCAATGAAGAAGCAGCTCTCTGCTGAGTTCAATGACACCTCACACAAGACCCTACCTTAACCGGTTCAAATGTTATGAAAGGGGGCGTGCCTCTTTTTCTGAGGAAAGGTGAGAAAACAACACTTAATGTTGAAGGAGAAGGATTTGAAGAGTAAATTAAACCACTGGCAAATCTATGACGATATTTGGATTGATTTCCAAAAGGTAAAAATAACTTTTTCTACTTTTCTTTTGAAGTGAGAAGGAAGATCTGCTCATGGATATAAGAAATGACATGGAGAGATGTGGACTTGTACGTTGAATGTCAATTAGCAAAGGCCATGCTGTGGCAATAAAATAAAACAGTTTATTTAGCCTCTCTGGGATAATTTAGTCCTGATTTGACAAGTCTTAAGTATTGTGGTTTTGGATCTGGACCTGGTCCAATGTAGTCTCTATGTGAAAAATACAGTAAAATCTCCCTTTATTGCATTTTCACAAATAGAATAAAGCTTTCACAAATCTCAAACTGTGTTTTTAATAAAAAACTCCTTAAATAAAATGTCTTCAAATACAATATTAAAAAATATTTACATTTTATCAGTTTGTTAAGTGTCTTGCTCAGGGACACATTGGTTGATGTATCACAGTGGGAATCGAACCCGGGTCTCTCACACCAAAGGCATGTGTTATATCCACTGCGCCATCACCACCCCAAAATAATTAGCAGCTGATTGATAAATCTCCACATCGGGGAATCAAACCCGGGTCTACTACGTGACAGGCGGAGATACAGTCCACTATACTAACGTGGATGTATTATGACTGTTTGTTATTTGTTAAGTTCACACACACACACACACACACACACACACACACACACACAAATGCTCAGCAAGTTGGCCTTCCGGACGACATATATTGATCTAACATCGTTTTAAAATGTAATCAATCGATTGTATCGATACTAGGAAATAACCCATTGGATTTAAGCACGTCAGACTTTATATGGATGTTTTTTTTTTTTAGCACTTAATGATAAAAGGCGATAAACGTTACTCGATTCAGTCTGCCTATCCGTGACGTCATCGCCCCGCGCCAGCAGCAGCGCAAAGACAACAAAAACACAGCATGGCCGATGGCAGACAGCGAGAAATTATCAAGCCACCATTGCGGTCCAGTGTGTGGAAACATTTTGGCTTTTGCAAAGACGGGGATGTTCTAAATAAGTCGCTCGCTGTTTGTAGGATATGTAAAGGTCAAGTAAAGTACAACGGCAACACGACAAATCTCTCCAAACCACCTACTAAGGCGCCATGGGATTTCACACACCACCGACCGTCCAGGCACCTCTTGCAGCGTTCCCGCTGCTACAGCAGCGCAAGGTAAAGTCAACTCTGCCGAAGCCTCAGGCCTCGCCTGCATGTTTAGTCAGAGACTAGGCCAAAACTCAGCTCGGGCGAAAAACATCACGGCAACAATTGCCAAGTTTATCTGCAAAGACATGCTGTATTTGTATTATTTTTATGTTGAAAAATAAAAGCAGAAGTAACAGGTAAACCTACTGTTGAAATGTTGGTTTGCACTTACTGTACTTTTATTGAAAATGTATTGAATATTGAAAATGAGAGCAGAACATTTTAACTTCCTGTTAATTCAACCTAAAGTGTTGGTTGCACTTTATTCAAATAAAATGTGAATGCATTTGCCATTAATTGTTGTTTACTTGTTTGTTTATATCCATAATTAATTGATACCTGATTCCCTTACAAGAAATATATAATATACCTGACACACAATCCATGTTATCATTACAGTAATCTCCTGGCGATGGAGGAGGACGAGGAGCTGGAAAGAGGGATGCTGACTTTCTCTCCATCTAAAGTTGACACTGAACTAAGTAGGTGGATCTAGTTTAATAAACAGAGTATTTTTTAAACTCTTCCTCCTACTGTTCATGATAATAGTCTAATGTCAGCTGTGATTTCAGGGCCAGCAGCAGCAGCCCAAAATCCCAGCTGCTGTAGCTATGGAGACAGAGGATCACTGCCCTGCTGCTGTGGTGGCCACAGAATTTCAGGTAATCCAGATTACAGTTTTTCTCAAACTCTTTGCCACATTAACTGAACCAAATGTACAATTGTCAAAACTCTAAGTACAACCCTCACACCACGTGGGACATTCAGCACGACGATAATCTATGTGACCTGAATAAATCATTGGCATCCAAACAATCATTATTTATTATTGCTTAGACTAACACAGTCAAAATGCAAAGACATCTCATCTATTGACAGTGTAATCTGAAAGTGTGATAGTTACTCACTATGAAATATTGTCCAAAGGCTAACATTTTATATTGAGGCAACTGAATAGTATTGATGTCAGCCGTGGCACACACACTATACTTTCAACAAGACATTTATCTTGTCTTGATGTGTGTGCACACGTGGTTCGCGGAATAGTAGTTGATGAGGTACCGCACCAAGCAAGTGGCACTCTCGCTGTTGCTCCCTAACACATTGTAAAGCAGCAGCTCCACAGACAGAGCCGGACTGAACGTGTTGACAATCTCCTCTATCGCTATGGCCAGCTGCGGATCCTCACTAACGTAGACCCAGGAGTCTGTGTCCCTGTGGATGGGGACCAACCCATAATGCTCATAGTCGACAGCGTGAGAGTCAAGACCCCGTTTGCATTGCGAACACTCTCTTCTCCTGAAAGTCTCTAACACGTAAGAATCGCCCCTGTCCTCCAAAGCAGCCACGGCCAGCGCTTTCTCGCAATGGACCAGCTGTTCCCTGGACACGCTCGGTGCAGCTTTCATCATCTCTCTTCCCCGGTCTCAACGTGTGCCGTGCACTATGCGTGTAACATTGTGTAGTTAACGATATCCACAGGTTTGCAGCGTAGACAGCCAGTTTCCAATATGTTCTGTATGTTGTTTAGAGCATTTTCTTGTCTGTGTAGCAACAGACAAATCGTTCCAAACAGAAACCGTGATTACCGACACTTTGACACCGACAACCGGGACGACTGGGACGACTGGGACGACGAAGGGTTCGCCTCCAGCAAGGCCCGGGCACAAGTGGTCAAGCTCTCCAAACTCAAACGCGACGCTATCGACGTTACCACGGATGTGATTGTTGCGGAAAACCTGCTGAGAAGACACGGTGACGATTCGAGTTTACTAATGTACCACGGCAAGTGCGACAAAGAGATGCATCGAGCTCTCGATAAAATCCCCGTGACGTCCCACGGAGCACTAGTGAAGAAGCCCTACTACTACCACTGCTACCACAAGTCCCGTCGTAACGGTAATGGTGAGCGTTGCACCAGTGACATCGTCTAACCCAAAATACACATTAACGACGCGCACGCTGTCCACCCATCTTGCGATTCGCACTACAGCCGAGTACCCTGTACAGTTCGCTACTCCGTCGTCATGAGTGTGGTGAACCTGGACCCGAGCAGCTACAAGCTGAAACCGTTGGAAACGATCGAGCGCTTGTTGAAAGCTCCCGGATTTATGACCGATCCCCACAGCTCATTTGCGCAGTTTGTGGTCGACAACGTAACCAGAGCCTCGGCCACCAATAGTTCCATCATAGCCGAGGCCACCGTGATGATGGCGCAAGCTCACATGGGAGCAACCCTGTTTAGGCAACAAAAAGACACGAGTCGTCTACTCGCTGGCTTCGTCTACAAGATGCTAGTCCCGGACAAAGTGGTGCCCACTGGTACTAGATTCTGCAAGCGCTACAGGATCACGGATCAGCGCGAGGCTCAGCAGGGCACCTACGACACAATCACCAACGGAGTGCAGAGCAGAGAGTACAGCCAAGTGTTCCAGCACAAGTCCTTTGTGGTGACCTTGCAATTTGGATGCCTCCTCAGCATCACAGTGCCCACAGAGGCCTTCGACCTGGTCAAAAGAGAGTTGGACATGGCCAGTACTTCCTGGGAGCTGACAAGGACCACTGAAGTGCTCCGTTACTGCGCGGCTCAACCCACCCTGACAGACAGGATCGCACATAGGACCACCACGGTCAGTCGTGCAGAGAAATTGGACTCCGTGTTGATCATGGCGGAACTCATGTGCGGCATGGTCAACATACAGCCCGACTCCTTCGTCTGCGCGCTGGAAAACGCTCGTAGGATACTGGCGAGCGATAAGCCCGAAGTTGTGATCGTAGGTGACACTCTGTTCCGCGTCATCTCCCAGAGAAGCTGCAATGTCTGGCTTCAGATAGTCAGCGAGGACACGAGTATCACGCCCGAGTTCTCCGTGTACACAATGGCCAACGAGCACAGTAGAGGCGGGGGAGGTTACGATTTCACCATGCAACAGGTCACACATCAGGCTCTGGGTGACAAAGATCTACCCTTCACCAACGAGTCGTGCTTCTGGGACAGCCCGTTCGACATGAAAGTACACTACATTGGACTCGGAGGAGGCCCTACGGACAGGATCCCCATTGTGACCGTGGACTCGGTACAGATGGAGCTGGGTGGCCAGAGAAACACTTCCACAGAACACAAGGCTTCAAGTGGGAGTACTTCACAGTCGGTTGCATGGCGCCTGCTCTGCATCAAATCAACCCTTCAAATGTGCTCTCCACGACGGACTCCGATGGCATCAACTACAAGCAGCTTGCCCAGCGATCACCCTGCACCTCGTACCTTCACCAGTATGACGGTGCAGTCGCCTCGGTCAGTCTCCGTAGCCTGCACCCCGTGGGTAACCCGAAGGAGCTGTTCACGCGTGAGCGCAGAGCGAGACTGCAACAACAGGTCAACACGTTGATGAGAGGCGACCTGAACGCCATCCCTGTAGCTGCACTGGGCTGTCTTGGCTACCCGAGGGTCTTTAGTTTGGATGAGGTGGACTATTGCAATCTCATGTACTGGATCATCCTGCCAGCCCTGGGAGCTCGAGTGTACCGGATTGGCGCCTGTAGTGGAGATGAAAGTGTCCGCGTTCCTATCCAATACAGACGGCAGGACCGCAATCTGACCAACGAGTTAGGCCTTGCCAACAGCAACCTTCTCACTAATGACCCCTTCGACATGGTGGTCGCAGATGCGTTCAACAGTTTCTGCCCAGAGTCAGAGTGCTCGAGCGGTTACCGCAGACCTTACATCTTCACAACCGGTCGCTCCGAAAGACTCAACGGGTCCATTACCAAGGACCCCTGGATGCTAGTCGACGCGTACACTTGTATGCCAAGTCTACTCCATCCCTTCAGCTCCGTGCGCAGGGGTGTAAACAAGTACACCAACAGAGACCGCAACGAGGAAAGCAATCACAAGCTCTTCCGAGAGACGCTTCACATTGCGGAGTTTGAAAAGGGAGTACTCGACCCCATCGGTGATCCCTTCAAGGATACCGTGGAGAGAGTGAACGGAGACAAGCGTACCACCGACATAATGCAGCCAAAGCTTGGAGTGGCCTACTGCGGTACCTATAGTATAGGACTCACATCTGACAAGAAGCTCATGTGCGCCAGTGACTTGACCCAGGAGACCCTGCTCGAGAGGCTAGCGCCTAGAATCAACGGAACGGGTATATTTGCCTGCAACCCCATCCAGACAACCACTCGCCTGATCAACCCTATATTCAACAGGATATTCGCAAACACCAGGTACTCGCGGTACTTGAACCATTAACTCGCGACACCATGGGACGATTGGCTAGAGTCAGAATCATTTCACTGCCCCAATGGGACAAAGGGTGCACGGTAGTGGCTTAGCACACACCATAGCCCTGGCACTGTATGCCCTGACCGACTTTGTGCTCTCGTGTGGTGTAAACTTTTTTACCTCGCTCTACATGCACCCCATGGAACAGGAGAAAAGGCTAATCCTGAGCAGGAAAGGGGAGGACGCCAAGGTGGACATAGCAATAAATGACATTGCGAGATCCATAGCAAGTTTAGACGCTAACATAGCCCTGCTCAAAGAAACCATGACTACAACCATAGGGGAGGAGTACAAAAAGTTGAACAACGAGCTGCTCTCGAGCCAGAAGCAGAGAGCCGACTTCCGTTACTTACTGGGAGCACTCCGGGGAAGGCTTGATGCTCACAGGTTGATCGGTGCCGTGAAGACTCTCTCAGACAACGTGGGACTACAACTCAATGCATCAGCGTATCTCAACAGGCAAGTGTTAACCCTGGCTGTGCAAAGGGACCTGGACGATGCGAGAGAACCTGTCACAAGAGTAACCGTCGAAGATGCTTACCGGGAATACAGTAGAACCAAACCCATGACTGGAACCACTGTTGTATAAAGACCTGTGTGTATAGAAATGTCAATGTGTGTTATTGTGCTCTGAATGTTATGAATAAATAATATCTCCAATACTAGACATGTGTGTATGTCGTGTGTATATCAACTACAATGTGTCCGAGTTAAGGTCCCACACTGTGTGCTGGGTTTATGGCGCAACGTATGTTCATGAAACTCCCAGAAAAACACATTCAGCTGCGCCATTGACTTTACTGATGAAACCAGTGACAGTCGTGGCAACTGCTTACACAATTAGATACAACAAGAAAACAGCCATAGGTTCGTCTCGTCAGGTAACGCCAGTCTAGCATTGGATAGGCAGCTTTGGCTAGTTTAGCCTTGGTTACATCTGCATTGGATACCCGCAGTCGGAGACACGTAGCTGCGGTCGGATGCCTTCACGTAGCTCCGCACACTCTAGTAACCCAGGCCCCGAAATATTCTCAGTCTGCCGGTGACCAAAGCCTTCGTCGGACGCACACCCGTCCGGTGTTAAATGCAAAGGTGCGTTCACAGTGGGACAGATGATAGTGAAATGCAAACCATGGACACCATTCAAGTGCCTGTCCAACCTAATGTGACAGCTTGTATCCCCTTAAAGCGCAGGAGGAAACAGCAACTGATACCCAGGGAGATGTTCAGAGATGAAATACAATGCTCTCCCCGTTCAAATAGACATGTCATGGGGTTTCCGAACTTGGACTTTGGTATGTTTGCGATGGATAAGGATGACATGAAGCAAGCCCTGATTGCTCAATTTCATCTACACACCAAACACGCTGCAAACGATAAGGGGATCGGCGATAGAGATTACCAGACCCATCGACTGGCGGCCGTGAGCTGGTTCGAGTTGACCCTCGGTGAGGATCATAACTCTGTCCTTATACCAGCTATAACATCCGAGCAGCATGCCTCTCGCTCTCAATCAAGATGTACGCTGTGAACATGACAATTGATACGGAGGATTTGAACCGATACAACCGCGGTGTAAACAAGGCCTTGGTTGTAGACCCATACGGCAATGCAGGCGAACCCAGGCTCAGGTACATCATGTCAGATGCACGTGGAATACAAGAGGCTGAGAGGCAGATACTACTTGAACTACAGATGACTACTTGGTGTGGTATTCTCCGGTCTGACAAACATTGAGTAGTGTGCTCCCTAACCCTTATGCGTACATGGGACACTAGAATTACTACCCTTGTTATTGCTGGTGTTGCACAATTCTTGCATGTGATACAGACAGCCTGTGCTCGGACAGTCAGCCTGCGCTCGGATCCACAGCCTTGGCTCAGACAGTTAGCCGTTGCTCGGACAGTCAGCCTGAGCTCGGACCCTCAGCCTGCGATTGGACAGTCAGCCTGCGCTAGGACACTCAGCCTGTGCTCGGGCTCTCGTCAATGTATGTATTTGGCCTTCATGATGTTAGAAAGCCTCTGGGCCTTGGATAAAGCATAAGGTGCTTTCGACGTCCTTGTGAACTTCAGTCATTCTCTTTCCATTTACAATAAGGTGTGTGAGGATCAAGAAATTGACAGTGTGGTCGACATCACACAGTTGAGCAATGACGTGTTGATCAGGAGAACTCAGTTGACTTTTGTGTTGAGTAATCATATGTCATCTAAGCATTGGTGTCACTTCTACTATGGGTGAAATGTGCAAGCTGAGTACACATAAATTAAAACAATAGAAATAAACAAATGTGCATTCACAGTCTTTAATGCGTGAAGTGTACAAGCTCAGTACATTGCAATGTGAATATAAACAACAGAAATGAATGGTACTTACACCGTGTATAATAAAGCAATACCAATACAATACACAATTGGGGCGTGAAATAGACATGTTCAGGGTTTCATGTTCACGGACATTATTTTCGGGCTTATCGACCGACCGCCATGAAGTCTTCAAGATGTCGTGGAAGGACCTGGATTGTCTCACGATCATTCTTGATCGCCCTCCTGCAGATTTGTTGCAGTGTAGGAGGCGGTCTTCTCACAAATGTCACCTTTTCAACTGTGGTCATGTGGTCCAACAAACTTCGGAGCGTGGAGAAGTGTTTAAATTGGTAAATATGGTCGGGTTTAAGTTTAAAGCCGCCGTCACAGAACGTCACATAGTATATTCGCCAGTCTGAGGCTATGATTTCGAAGAGGTGTCCACAACTGTCTTCTCTCATGTAACAGATCGCTGCATCGGAAATACAGTGGTGTCCCTCTTTCATTCTTTCTAGATCCTCTATCTGTTCACCATACTCCAATGAATTTCTGTACCTGCCATGTGAAAGTCCCCACCATGCGCCTTTCAGCAACTGTATCATGTCACGCATCTCGTCCACTACACGTGCTCCAGAAAACCTTTTCGGACCATCAGGGATGTCTCCCGGTCTAGCCAATAAGTACCCGCCCGGGACTGCTCTCATCAGAATTTGTATCCTCTGATCAAGACTGCCTCTTTGCCATTTTTGGAATTTTGTGCATGTGTAATAGCCGTGATGGAGGAGGATGTGAAATTTGATTATGGTATTGTCGGTCTTCAGCATACCTGAACACACATTCGGTAGCCGTGTGTCACTGAAGTTTTCTGCAATGACTATAGCCCCTGCAGCAACTTCGGGTCTATTCAGGAAAGACTCGATACGCTCTTCAGATACGGAGCCCCACCATCTGTCACTCATGTACTTTACAAATGGAGACCATGTTCGGTTCAATGTAGACCAGTTCCCATACTTGCTGATCGTTGATTCAGAAAAACGGTACGAATCAAAATGTACGGTGTCCATAGATGCCATTGGTCCAGGTTCTGATTGTTAGCATGATACGCACCACAGTTTGTTTGCGCTCAGGCTCTCAGCCTGAGCTCGGACTCTGAGCCTGCGCTCGGACACTCAGCTTGCACTCGGACACTCAGCATGCGCTCGGACAGTCAGACTGCGCTCGGACAGTCAGCCTGCGCCCGGGCTCTCAGCATGTGCTCGATCACACAGTTGAGCACCGACGTGTTGATCAGGAGAACCCAGTTGACTTTTGTGTTGTATAATCATATGTCATTGAAGCATTGGTGTTGATTCTACTATGGGTGAAATATGCAAGCACAGTACATTGCAATGTGAATACAGACAACATAAATAAATGGTACTTACACCATGTATAATAAAGCAATACCGATGCACACAATTGGGGTGTGAAATAGACATGTTCAGGGTTTCATGTTCACGGACATGATTTTTGAGCCTGTGGACCGAGCCCCACAAAGTCTCCAAGATGTCGTGGGAGGACAGTAATGGTCTCATGATCATCCTTGATCGCCCTCCTACATAATTGTTGCAGAGTAGGAGGCGGTCTTCTCACAAATGTCACCCTTTCAACTGTAGTCATGTGGTCCAACAAACTTCGGAGTGTGGAGAAGTGTTTGCTTTCACCATTGGTAATGGTGTTGCTTTTCACATGGTATATTCGCAGGTCTGAGGTTACAACTTCGAAGAGGTGTCCACAACTGTCTTCATCCATATAACAGATCGCGGCAGCGGGATTACAGTGATATCCTGCTTTCATTCTTTGTAGATCCTCAATCTGTTCTCTACACTCCAATGAATCTGTGTTACGGCCATGTGTAAGTCCCCACCAGGCACCTTTTAGCAGCTGTATCATGTCACGCATCTCTTCCACACTTTTTGGACCATCAGGGATGTCTTGTGGTCTAGACATTAAGCATCCTCTTGGGACGTTTTCAATCACAAGAGTGTCATGGTGCCAATGTCCATTTTCCCTGTGATAGACTCGGTCGAGGCCCATATCAAATCTGATTATGGTATTGTTGAACTTCAGCATACCTGAGCACACTATTCCTGGAGCTGTACCATTAAAGTTTTCTGCTAAGACAATAGCCCCATCGTCAACCTCGGGTCTATTCAGGAAAGACTCAATGTGCTCTTCAGATACGGAGCCCTACTTAAATCACATCAAATCACTATACGTAGATACTACGTACACCTTTTATTTCGTTACTGCATGAGTTCCGCGTGGCCTGTGACACAGAACCGCTGGATCAGCATGTCTCACTGGGAAGCCAAGAAGCCCACAGCTCCTTTAGTCGACATACCCGCGAGCTGGCTCGCGACTAACGTGTGTAAACACCAAGTGTCTTAGTCAGCCTCAGCAGCTATCCCAAGCTGTAGAGCGTGACCGACACGCGTCGGAGCGTTGCAATAGCAAACACGTAGTCCAACGCACCAAAGCCTCCAAAGGCCCGGATACTGCCAGGAGTGCGTTTCACGGTAGATATAATTCCACAGTTGACAGTGAAGAGGAATATTGAGGGTACAGTGTCTAGCTCATGTTGAACATTTCTAACTCTCTCAGGGGGTTGTGCATCCGACGAGAGGGGCTGTGCATCCGACGAGAGGGGCTGTGCATCCGACAAGAGAGGCTTTTTATTTGGATCATATTAAGCTGCCTCTGTAAGGCTACTAACAGTTGTACACATCACATCAAGCTGAGTACAAAATCAAGGACAATGGATGGGCCTACCCGGGGACAAGATATCCGCGATCAGCGTGCGCTACTCCGGAATGTGGAGAGGCAGCACCCGGAACACTACGCTGCTGCGATCCCGGGACAAGATATCCGTGATCAGCGTGAGCCCCTCCTGAATGTGGAAACACAATACGGAATGTAACATGGCGTACCGCAAAGTCAAATATGCAATCACAACTGACACAAAGCACAGTAGCAACATGGTGTGTGGTGTGTGCCTGGATGTGGTTTTAGCCAAGGAAAACCCCACGGAGCGATGTTTCGCGATTCTGCCAAACTGTAGTCACTGCTACTGTCTGAAGTGCATCCAATCGTGGAAGCAGGTCTCATACAGAAACAAGCAAACGGGTTTGTCGTGTCCAGAGTGTCGAACTGTATCACGTTATTATCTCAAGAGTCGTCAGTGGGCGGTAGACGAACCCAAGAAGCAGATGTTGATTCGAAGATATAAGAATGAGATGGCAGCTATACCGTGTCGATACTTTCGTCGGGGTCATGGAATGTGCAGTTTGGGACCTGAATGCTTTTACAAACACGAGCACGAACAGGAGCATCGTATGGCGGACAGTCTGCCAATTCTGCAATCCTTGGAAACTCATCGGCCTTTTCTACACCCAATGGCACACTATCAGCCCTTTCCACACCCAATGGGACACTATCAGCCCTTTCCACGGGCTGTGGGAGGTCATCATATGGTTCCGCAGTCTGTGGCAGCTCACCAGCTGTGGAGCCCATGGAGGCTCACGGGCAACCCATTACAGATCAGGTCCACGAGAGCACAGCAGCCTTGTCAACAGTACATGGAATCTCAGTTTTAGCCAACAAGAGCCCAGCAGTCGTGTCAACAGTACAATGGGATCTCAGTTTTAGCCCACGAGAGCTCATTTGCGTATATATGCCGAAGAGCATTTATACATATATATTTAGCTTTCTCCTGTATGTCAGTAGCTCATGCTTGTGTCATACTTGACTGTGTACCTTGCTTTTGACATTTCTCTTGACTCAAACTTGTGTTTTGTTTGTTTCTGCCATAATGTGTTGTATATTTGAATACTGACGATTAAAGGTGTTGTCATTGACATGTCTCATTTATTGTACAAACTGTTTACTATGGAGGTGACTGACTATTGACCTTGGAACAGTGGTCAGGGACAACGCTCCGTAATACATACAATGTTCGTTTGTAGACACACTCACCGGCCTCAGCGAGGTTTCTCGCTGCGCTGACATTTCTCACCTATGTCTAAGTCGCAATATCATCTTGATGTGGCTCTAGCTGCGTAGGTAGTTCGTTTGTAAACACACTCACCGGCCTCAGCGCGTTCATGTTAAGCCTGTCCGTGGCTCGTGTGCTAGCGTTACACACTGCGCTGAGGTTTCTCGCTGCGCTCAGGTTTCTCGCCTATGTCTAAGTCGCAATATCGTCTCGTTGTGGCTCTAGCCGCGTAGGTAGTTCGTTTGTAGACACGCTAACCGGCGTGAGCGCTTTCCTCTTCAGCCCGTCCGTGGCTCGTGTGCTAGCGTTACACACTGCGCTGAGGTTTCTCGCTGCGCTGAGGTTTCTCGCTGCGCTCAGGTTTCTCGCCTATGTCTAAGTCGCAATATCGTCTCGTTATGGCTCTGGCCGCGTAGGTAGTTCGTTTGTAGACACACTCACCGGCCTCAGCGCTTTCCTCTTCAGCCCGTCCGTGGCTTGTGTGCTATCGTTACACACCGCGCTGACGTTTCTCGCTGCGCTGACGTTTCTCGCTGCGCTGACGTTTCTCGCTGCGCTGACGTTTCTCGCTGCGCTGACATTTCTCGCTGCGCTGACGTTTCTCGTTGCGTTGACGTTTCTCGCTGCGCTGACGTTTCTCGCTGCGCTGAGGTTTCTCGCCTATGTCTAAGTCGCAATATCGTCTCGTTGTGGCTCTAGCCACGTAGGTAGTTCGTTTGTAGACACACTCACCGGCGTGAGCGCTTTCCTCTTCAGCCCGTCCGTGGCTCGTGTGCTAGCGTTACACACTGCGCTGACGTTTCTCGCTGCGCTGACGTTTCTCGTTGCGTTGACGTTTCTTGCTGCGCTCAGGTTTCTCGCCTATGTCTGAGTCGCAATATCGTCTCGTTGTGGCTCTAGCCGCGTAGGTAGTTCGTTTGTAGACGCACTCACCGGCCTCAGCGCTTTCCTCTTCAGCCCGTCCGTGGCTCGTGTGCTATCGTTACACACAACGCTGACGTTTCTCGCTGCGCTGACGTTTCTCGCTGCGCTGACGTTTCTCGTTGCGTTGACCTTTCTCGCTGCGCTGACGTGGCTTGTGTGCTAGCGTTACACACTGCGCTGAGGTTTCTCGCTGCGCTGAGGTTTCTTGCTGCGCTCAGGTTTCTCGCCTATGTCTAAGTCGCAATATCGTCTCATTGTGGCTCTAGCCGCGTAGGTAGTTCGTTTGTAGACACACTCACCGGCGTGAGCGCTTTCCTCTTCAGCCCGTCCGTGGCTTGTGTGCTAACTTTACACGATGTGTCTAAGTCGCAATATCGTCTCGTTGTGGCTCTAGCCGCGTAGGTAGTTCGTTTGTAGACACGCTAACCGGCGTGAGCGCTTTCCTCTTCAGCCCGTCCGTGGCTC